>NC_092111.1:15995793-16010691 GCF_045679555.1 Salvelinus alpinus
GGATGCCCGAGAGTTTAAGGCGTAGGACTTAAGATCTTAAGACTTTTTTTTTTTTTAACACCTTAAGCACTCAGCCATCTTTTGTGTTTTTAAAGGATAAACACTTGCTTAGTCAAGGCGGAATAAGGGGAACAAAGTCAATTCTTTCAGCTTTGATCCAAACAATTGATAACATCCAAATCAAAGATAAACTTCTACCAGGAGTGGGGTTCGAACCCACGAGGACATATGTCCATTGGATCTTAAGTCCAACGCCTTAAACTCTCGGCCATCCTGGTGTAAAGAAAATGAAATCGAGTGCCCAGTCAAAATGGAATAAGGAGCACACAGTCAGATGTTTTGGCTTTGATCTTGACAATATGTAAATGAAACTTGATTACATCCAAATCAAACATTCTACCAGATGTAGGTTTCGAACCAACAAGGACATTTTAATTTCGATCATGAGTCTAACGCCTTAAACACACTGCCATCCAGGTGTTTCTAAAAGATTAACAAGAGCTGAGTCAAAAATGGAAGAACTTGTCATAGTCATTTCTTTCAGATTTGATCCACGCTAAATGTAAATGAGTGAAATGAGGGTTGATTACATCCTAAGTAAGCTTTTTCCAGGAATGGGGTTGGTACCCACAAAAACATACTGTTCGTCAGATTTTTATTCCAACAGTCTAAACAACTCAGCCATCCTGGTGTAAGTAAAGTATCATCAAGAGCCCAGTGAAATTGGAATGAGGAGCACACAGTCAGTTCTTTTGGCTTTGAGCCAGACAATATCTAAACGAGACATGTTGACATCCAAATCAAACTTAATACAAGAACGGGGTTTCGAAGCAAGAAGAATAATAATTAAGTTGATAATGACTCTAACACCTTAACCACTCAGCCATCTTTTGTGTTTTTAAAGGATAAACACTGGCTTAGTCAAGGCGGAATAAGGGGAACAAAGTCAATTCTTTCAGCTTTGATCCAAACAATTGATAACATCCAAATCAAAGATAAACTTCTACCAGGAGTGGGGTTCGAACCCACGAGGACATATGTCCATTGGATCTTAAGTCCAACGCCTTAAGCTCTCGGGCATCCTGGTGTAAAGAAAATGAAATCGAGTGCCCAGTCAAAATGGAATAAGGAGCACACAGTCAGATGTTTTGGCTTTGATCCAGACAATATGTAAATGAAACTTGATTACATCCCAAAAAAAGTCCCTCGACTTCTTGGCACTGACGGAAACATGGATTACCACTGATAACACTGCTACTCCTACTGCTCTCTCCTCGTCTGCCCACGTGTTCTCGCACACCCCGAGAGCTTCTGGTCAGCGGGGTGGTGGCACTGGGATCCTCATCTCTCCCAAGTGGACATTCTCTCTTTCTCCCCTGACCCATCTGTCTATCGCCTCCTTTGAATTCCATGCTGTCACAGTTACCAGCCCTTTCAAGCTTAACATCCTTATCATTTATCGCCCTCCAGGTTCCCTTGGAGAGTTCATCAATGAGCTTGACGCCCTGATAAGTTCCTTTCCTGAGGATGGCTCACCTCTCACAGTTCTGGGTGACTTTAACCTCCCCACGTCTACCTTTGACTCATTCCTCTCTGCCTCCTTCTTTCCACTCCTCTCCTCTTTTGACCTCACCCTCTCACCTTCCCCCCCTACTCACAAGGCAGGCAATACGCTTGACCTCATCTTCACTAGATGCTGTTCTTCCACTAATCTCATTGCAAATCCCCTCCAAGTCTCCGACCACTACCTTGTATCCTTTTCCCTCTCGCTTAGTCAAGGCGGAATAAGGGGGAACAAAGTCAATTCTTTCAGCTTTGATCCAAACAATTCATAACATCCAAATCAAAGAAAAACTTCTACCAGGAGTGGGGTTCGAACCCACGAGGACATATGTCCATTGGATCTTAAGTCCAACGCCTTAACCTCTCGGCCATCCTGGTGTAAAGTAGGTGAAATCGAGTCCCAGTCAAAATGGAATAAGGAGCACACAGTCAGATTTTTGGCTTTGATCTTGACAATATGTAAATGAAACTCGTTACATCCAAATCAAACATTCTACCAGATGTAGTTTCGAACCTACAAGGACATTTTAATTTCGATCATGAGTCTAACGCCTTAAACACACTGCCATCCAGGTGTTTCTAAAAGATTAACAAGAGCTGAGTCAAAAATGGAAGAACTTGTCATAGCCATTTCTTTCAGATATGATCCAGACGCCAGAAATGTAAATGAGTGAAATGAGGGTTGATTACATCCTAAGTGAAGCTTTTTCCAGGAATGGGGTTGGTACCCACAAAAACATACTGTTCGTCAGATTTTTATTCCAACAGTCTAAACAACTCAGCCATCCTGGTGTAAGTAAAGTAACATCAAGATGCCCAGAGACCCCACTATACAGTCAGCGTTGCGCCTCGAGCCGTGACAGTGCCTAAACGAGACCTGCCTCGACTCCAAATCGAAACTCTAACACAGCGGTGGTTCTCCGGTCATGTTTTCAAGACGTAATAGTAGTTAAAAACATCATAATGTACTGCAAACACGACAAAACGCACTCGGCCAAAACAATTTGTGAACGTAGGCAGGATGCACGACTGGCCTTAGTCACTTGAGGCGCACATTAAAGAGGGGACACAGTCACATTCTTGTCAGCTTTGATCCAAACGGCTGATGAACATCCAAATCAAGTATCAACTGCAACCAGTGAGTGGCGTACAGACACCCACGAGGAAGCAGGTCAGCGGAGTCAATCACCACCTTCCGGAGACACCTGAAACCCCACCTCTTTAAGGAATACCTAGGATAGGATAAAGTAATCCTTCTAACCCCCCCCCCTTAAAAGAGTTAGATGCACTATTGTAAAGTGGTTGTTCCACTGGATATCATAAGGTGAATGCACCAATTTGTAAGTCGCTCTGGATAAGAGCGTCTGCTAAATGACTTAAATGTAAATGTAATGTAAATGTGTTAGAGTCATTATCAACTTAATTATTATTCTTCTTGCTTCGAAACCCCGTTCTTGTATTAAGTTTGATTTGGATGTCAACATGTCTCGTTTAGATATTGTCTGGCTCAAAGCCAAAAGAACTGACTGTGTGCTCCTCATTCCAATTTCACTGGGCTCTTGATGATACTTTACTTACACCAGGATGGCTGAGTTGTTTAGACTGTTGGAATAAAAATCTGACGAACAGTATGTTTTTGTGGGTACCAACCCCATTCCTGGAAAAAGCTTACTTAAGATGTAATCAACCCTCATTTCACTCATTTACATTTAGCGTGGATCAAATCTGAAAGAAATGGCTATGACAAGTTCTTCCATTTTTGACTCAGCTCTTGTTAATCTTTTAGAAACACCTGGATGGCAGTGTGTTTAAGGCGTTAGACTCATGATCGAAATTAAAATGTCCTTGTTGGTTCGAAACCTACATCTGGTAGAATGTTTGATTTGGATGTAATCAAGTTTCATTTACATATTGTCTGGATCAAAGCCAAAAGATCTGACTGTGTGCTCCTTATTCCATTTTGACTGGGCACTCGATTTCATTTTCTTTACACCAGGATGGCCGAGAGGTTAAGGCGTTGGACTTAAGATCCAATGGACATATGTCCTCGTGGGTTCGAACCCCACTCCTGGTAGAAGTTTGTCTTTGATTTGGATGTTATCAATTGTTTGGATCAAAGCTGAAAGAATTGACTTTGTTCCCCTTATTCCGCCTTGACTAAGCCAGTGTTTATCCTTTAAAAACACAAAAGATGGCTGAGTGGTTAAGGTGTTAGAGTCATTATCAACTTAATTATTATTCTTCTTGCTTCGAAACCCCGTTCTTGTATTAAGTTTGATTTGGATGTCAACAAGTCTCGTTTAGATATTGTCTGGCTCAAAGCCAAAAGAACTGACTGTGTGCTCCTCATTCCAATTTCACTGGGCTCTTGATGATACTTTACTTACACCAGGATGGCTGAGTTGTTTAGACTGTTGGAATAAAAATCTGACGAACAGTATGTTTTTGTGGGTACCAACCCCATTCCTGGAAAAAGCTTACTTAGGATGTAATCAACCCTCATTTCACTCATTTACATTTAGCGTGGATCAAATCTGAAAGAAATGACTATGACAAGTTCTTCCATTTTTGACTCAGCTCTTGTTAATCTTTTAGAAACACCTGGATGGCAGTGTGTTTAAGGCGTTAGACTCATGATCGAAATTAAAATGTCCTTGTTGGTTCGAAACCTACATCTGGTAGAATGTTTGATTTGGATGTAATCAAGTTTCATTTACATATTGTCTGGATCAAAGCCAAAAGATCTGACTGTGTGCTCCTTATTCCATTTTGACTGGGCACTCGATTTCATTTACTTTACACCAGGATGGCCGAGAGGTTAAGGCGTTGGACTTAAGATCCAATGGACATATGTCCTCGTGGGTTTCGAACCCCACTCCTGGTAGAAGTTTATCTTTGATTTGGATGTTATCAATTGTTTGGATCAAAGCTGAAAGAATTGACTTTGTTCCCCTTATTCCGCCTTGACTAAGCAAGTGTTTATCCTTTAAAAACACAAAAGATGGCTGAGTGGTTAAGGTGTTAGAGTCATTATCAACTTAATTATTATTCTTCTTGCTTCGAAACCCCGTTCTTGTATTAAGTTTGATTTGGATGTCAACAAGTCTCGTTTAGATATTGTCTGGCTCAAAGCCAAAAGAACTGACTGTGTGCTCCTCATTCCAATTTCACTGGGCTCTTGATGATACTTTACTTACACCAGGATGGCTGAGTTGTTTAGACTGTTGGAATAAAAATCTGACGAACAGTATGTTTTTGTGGGTACCAACCCCATTCCTGGAAAAAGCTTACTTAAGATGTAATCAACCCTCATTTCACTCATTTACATTTAGCGTGGATCAAATCTGAAAGAAATGGCTATGACAAGTTCTTCCATTTTTGACTCAGCTCTTGTTAATCTTTTAGAAACACCTGGATGGCAGTGTGTTTAAGGCGTTAGACTCATGATCGAAATTAAAATGTCCTTGTTGGTTCGAAACCTACATCTGGTAGAATGTTTGATTTGGATGTAATCAAGTTTCATTTACATATTGTCTGGATCAAAGCCAAAAGATCTGACTGTGTGCTCCTTATTCCATTTTGACTGGGCACTCGATTTCATTTTCTTTACACCAGGATGGCCGAGAGGTTAAGGCGTTGGACTTAAGATCCAATGGACATATTTCCTCGTTGGTTCGAACCCCACTCCTGGTAGAAGTTTATCTTTGATTTGGATGTTATCAATTGTTTGGATCAAAGCTGAAAGAATTGACTTTGTTCCCCTTATTCCGCCTTGACTAAGCCAGTGTTTATCCTTTAAAAACACAAAAGATGGCTGAGTGGTTAAGGTGTTAGAGTCATTATCAACTTAATTATTATTCTTCTTGCTTCGAAACCCCGTTCTTGTATTAAGTTTGATTTGGATGTCAACAAGTCTCGTTTAGATATTGTCTGGCTCAAAGCCAAAAGAACTGACTGTGTGCTCCTCATTCCAATTTCACTGGGCTCTTGATGATACTTTACTTACACCAGGATGGCTGAGTTGTTTAGACTGTTGGAATAAAAATCTGACGAACAGTATGTTTTTGTGGGTACATTTACATTACATTTACATTTAAGTCATTTAGCAGACGCTCTTATCCAGAGCGACTTACAAATTGGTGCATTCACCTTATGATATCCAGTGGAACAACCACTTTACAATAGTGCATCTAACTCTTTTAAGGGGGGGGGGGGGGGGTTAGAAGGATTACTTTATCCTATCCTAGGTATTCCTTAAAGAGGTGGGGTTTCAGGTGTCTCCGGAAGGTGGTGATTGACTCCGCTGACCTGGCGTCGTGAGGGAGTTTGTTCCACCATTGGGGTGCCAGAGCAGCAAACAGTTTTGACTGGGCTGAGCGGGAACTGTACTTCCTCAGAGGTAGGGAGGCGAGCAGGCCAGAGGTGGATGAACGCAGTGCCCTTGTTTGGGTGTAGGGCCTGATCAGAGCCTGAAGGTACGGAGGTGCCGTTCCCCTCACAGCTCCGTAGGCAAGCACCATGGTCTTGTAGCGGATGCGAGCTTCAACTGGAAGCCAGTGGAGAGAGCGGAGGAGCGGGGTGACGTGAGAGAACTTGGGAAAGTTGAACACCAGACGGGCTGCGGCGTTCTGGATGAGTTGTAGGGGTTTAATGGCACAGGCAGGGAGCCCAGCCAACAGCGAGTTGCAGAAATCCAGACGGGAGATGACAAGTGCCTGGATTAGGACCTGCGCCGCTTCCTGCGTGAGGCAGGGTCGTACTCTGCGAATGTTGTAGAGCATGAACCTACAGGAACGGGTCACCGCCTTGATGTTAGTTGAGAACGACAGGGTGTTGTCCAGGATCACGCCAAGTTCCTTAGCACTCTGGGAGGAGGACACAATGGAGTTGTCAACCGTGATGGCGAGATCATAGAACGGGCAGTCCTTCCCCGGGAGGAAGAGCAGCTCCGTCTTGCCGAGGTTCAGCTTGAGGTGGTGATCCGTCATCCACACTGATATGTCTGCCAGACATGCAGAGATGCGATTCACCACCTGGTTATCAGAGGGGGGAAAGGAGAAGATTAATTGTGTGTCGTCTGCATAGCAATGATAGGAGAGACCATGTGAGGATATGACAGAGCCAAGTGACTTGGTGTATAGCGAGAATAGGAGAGGGCCTAGAACAGAGCCCTGGGGGACACCAGTGGTGAGAGCACGTGGTGCGGAGACAGATTCTCGCCACGCCACCTGGTAGGAGCGACCTGTCAGGTAGGACGCAATCCAAGCGTGGGCCGCGCCGGAGATGCCCAGCTCGGAGAGGGTGGAGAGGAGGATCTGATGGTTCACAGTATCAAAGGCAGCCGATAGGTCTAGAAGGATGAGAGCAGAGGAGAGATAGTTAGCTTTAGCAGTGCGGAGCGCCTCCGTGACACAGAGAAGAGCAGTCTCAGTTGAATGACTAGTCTTGAAACCTGACTGATTTGGATCAAGAAGGTCATTCTGAGAGAGATAGCAGGAGAGCTGGCCAAGGACGGCACGTTCAAGAGTTTTGGAGAGAAAAGAAAGAAGGGATACTGGTCTGTAGTTGTTGACATCGGAGGGATCGAGTGTAGGTTTTTTCAGAAGGGGTGCAACTCTCGCTCTCTTGAAGACGGAAGGGACGTAGCCAGCGGTCAAGGATGAGTTGATGAGCGAGGTGAGGTAAGGGAGAAGGTCTCCGGAAATGGTCTGGAGAAGAGAGGAGGGGATAGGGTCAAGCGGGCAGGTTGTTGGGCGGCCGGCCGTCACAAGACGCGAGATTTCATCTGGAGAGAGAGGGGAGAAAGAGGTCAAAGCACAGGGTAGGGCAGTGTGAGCAGAACCAGCGGTGTCGTTTGACTTAGCAAACGAGGATCGGATGTCGTCGACCTTCTTTTCAAAATGGTTGACGAAGTCATCAGCAGAGAGGGAGGAGGGGGGAGGAGGATTCAGGAGGGAGGAGAAGGTGGCAAAGAGCTTCCTAGGGTTAGAGGCAGATGCTTGGAATACCAACCCCATTCCTGGAAAAAGCTTACTTAGGATGTAATCAACCCTCATTTCACTCATTTACATTTAGCGTGGATCAAATCTGAAAGAAATGACTATGACAAGTTCTTCCATTTTTGACTCAGCTCTTGTTAATCTTTTAGAAACACCTGGATGGCAGTGTGTTTAAGGCGTTAGACTCATGATCGAAATTAAAATGTCCTTGTTGGTTCGAAACCTACATCTGGTAGAATGTTTGATTTGGATGTAATCAAGTTTCATTTACATATTGTCTGGATCAAAGCCAAAAGATCTGACTGTGTGCTCCTTATTCCATTTTGACTGGGCACTCGATTTCATTTTATTTACACCAGGATGGCCGAGAGGTTAAGGCGTTGGACTTAAGATCCAATGGACATATGTCCTCGTGGGTTCGAACCCCACTCCTGGTAGAAGTTTATCTTTGATTTGGATGTTATCAATTGTTTGGATCAAAGCTGAAAGAATTGACTTTGTTCCCCTTATTCCGCCTTGACTAAGCAAGTGTTTATCCTTTAAAAACACAAAAGATGGCTGAGTGCTTAAGGTGTTAGAGTCATTATCAACTTAATTATTATTCTTCTTGCTTCGAAACCCCGTTCTTGTATTAAGTTTGATTTGGATGTCAACATGTCTCGTTTAGATATTGTCTGGCTCAAAGCCAAAAGAACTGACTGTGTGCTCCTCATTCCAATTTCACTGGGCTCTTGATGATACTTTACTTACACCAGGATGGCTGAGTTGTTTAGACTGTTGGAATAAAAATCTGACGAACAGTATGTTTTTGTGGGTACCAACCCCATTCCTGGAAAAAGCTTACTTAGGATGTAATCAACCCTCATTTCACTCATTTACATTTAGCGTGGATCAAATCTGAAAGAAATGGCTATGACAAGTTCTTCCATTTTTGACTCAGCTCTTGTTAATCTTTTAGAAACACCTGGATGGCAGTGTGTTTAAGGCGTTAGACTCATGATCGAAATTAAAATGTCCTTGTTGGTTCGAAACCTACATCTGGTAGAATGTTTGATTTGGATGTAATCAAGTTTCATTTACATATTGTCTGGATCAAAGCCAAAAGATCTGACTGTGTGCTCCTTATTCCATTTTGACTGGGCACTCGATTTCATTTTCTTTACACCAGGATGGCTGAGAGGTTAAGGCGTTGGACTTAAGATCCAATGGACATATGTCCTCGTGGGTTCGAACCCCACTCCTGGTAGAAATTTATCTTTGATTTGGATGTTATCAATTGTTTGGATCAAAGCTGAAAGAATTGACTTTGTTCCCCTTATTCCGCCTTGACTAAGCAAGTGTTTATCCTTTAAAAACAAAAAAGATGGCTGAGTGCTTAAGGTGTTAGAGTCATTATCAACTTAATTATTATTCTTCTTGCTTCGAAACCCCGTTCTTGTATTAAGTTTGATTTGGATGTCAACAAGTCTCGTTTAGATATTGTCTGGCTCAAAGCCAAAAGAACTGACTGTGTGCTCCTCATTCCAATTTCACTGGGCTCTTGATGATACTTTACTTACAGCAGGATGGCTGAGTTGTTTAGACTGTTGGAATAAAAATCTGACGAACAGTATGTTTTTGTGGGTACCAACCCCATTCCTGGAAAAAGCTTACTTAGGATGTAATCAACCCTCATTTCACTCATTTACATTTAGCGTGGATCAATTCTGAAAGAAATGGCTATGACAAGTTCTTCCATTTTTGACTCAGCTCTTGTTAATCTTTTAGAAACACCTGGATGGCAGTGTGTTTAAGGCGTTAGACTCATGATCGAAATTAAAATGTCCTTGTTGGTTCGAAACCTACATCTGGTAGAATGTTTGATTTGGATGTAATCAAGTTTCATTTACATATTGTCTGGATCAAAGCCAAAAGATCTGACTGTGTGCTCCTTATTCCATTTTGACTGGGCACTCGATTTCATATTCTTTACACCAGGATGGCTGAGAGGTTAAGGCGTTGGAATCAAGATCCAATGGACATATGTCCTCGTGGGTTCGAACCCCACTCCTGGGAGAAGTTTATCTTTGATTTGGATGTTATCAATTGTTTGGATCAAAGCTGAAAGAATTGACTTTGTTCCCCTTATTCCGCCTTGACTAAGCCAGTGTTTATCCTTTAAAAACACAAAAGATGGCTGAGTGGTTAAGGTGTTAGAGTCATTATCAACTTAATTATTATTCTTCTTGCTTCGAAACCCCGTTCTTGTATTAAGTTTGATTTGGATGTCAACAAGTATCGTTTAGATATTGTCTGGCTCAAAGCCAAAATAACTGACTGTGTGCTCCTCATTCCAATTTCACTGGGCTCTTGATGATACTTTACTTACACCAGGATGGCTGAGTTGTTTAGACTGTTGGAATAAAAATCTCACGAACAGTATGTTTTTGTGGGTACCAACCCCATTCCTGGAAAAAGCTTACTTAAGATGTAATCAACCCTCATTTCACTCATTTACATTTAGCGGGGATCAAATCTGAAAGAAATGGCTATGACAAGTTCTTCCATTTTTGACTCAGCTCTTGTTAATCTTTTAGAAACACCTGGATGGCAGTGTGTTTAAGGCGTTAGACTCATGATCGAAATTAAAATGTCCTTGTTGGTTCGAAACCTACATCTGGTAGAATGTTTGATTTGGATGTAATCAAGTTTCATTTACATATTGTCTGGATCAAAGCCAAAAGATCTGACTGTGTGCTCCTTATTCCATTTTGACTGGGCACTCGATTTCATTTTCTTTACACCAGGATGGCCGAGAGGTTAAGGCGTTGGACTTAAGATCCAATGGACATATGTCCTCGTGGGTTCGAACCCCACTCCTGGGGCCTGTTGCACAAAAGTAGAATTAAGACATCCGGTATAAATGACTCAGCTGAGCTCAATGAAGCCAAAACATGTGCGTCCAGGCTTAATTGGTTGCACAAAGACCAAGCCAGGATGAGCAGACACGGATTCATTAAGCCAGGTGAAACCAATCCTGGATAGGTGCGCGCTCACGGCTCACTCAAATAGACCCCGCCACAGATCACAGATTAACTGATTTACCATGGCAACTAGAGCTGCGTACTTTCCCCCGTCGGAAGCACAAATCCTCATGGAGGCATACGAGGAGGTAAAAGATATAATTAAGAAGAAAGGCAACACCGCCACAGTGATAAAGCAAAGAGAAAAAGCGTGGCAAAGTATTGCAGACCGCCTGAATGCGTAAGTAGTGCACAATTACACACTCACCGCTCCGCTGAAACATCACAATTACAATTCAAATATTTAATTCACATCTCCAAAAATGCAGTTGTACTGTAATTATGAAACGGTTAAATTTTTAATTGAAATGCACTGCAGATATGAGTGAAATTGTGTAAAGTAACTCCATCACACTGTATAAAGCTATGATAAATTTTTTGATATTTTTACTGAAAACAAGACAAAAATACCAAGTAATTTTTTGCAGTGTGACTCCATTAAATGTGTGTGTGTGTGTGTGTGTGTGTGTGTAGATTAAACATGAACGGGCCAAAACGGACATGGCAGCAGGTCAAAATCAAATACAAGAACATTCTGCAGAATGGTATGGTCCCTGACTAATATTTAACAAAGCACAAGCATATATTGTACCCAGAAGGTGCCTGCTCACACATTGTCTGTACTGTTTTAGCAGTGAAAAAGAATACCCACAGACAAGGCACGGGTGGTGGGTCACCAAAGGCTGACCTTACCCCAGCAGAGGACATGGCCTTGGAGCTAAATAAAGGCAGGCCCGTCTTAGAGGGGATCCCTGGGGGGAAAGAGACGAGCATAGGTTCCTCCCAAGATGCCACCCGCTTCATTCAAGGTATGTCCTTCCATCTCTACATGGGATACAACCACATTCATATTGAATCAATTTGGACTGTCTGACTTTGGTTTACCTATTGCCTTGCAGTGTCTGGCAGCACTGTGTTCCTGTTAGAGCCACCAGCACAAGCACCAGACGATGCTGATCCAGTGAGTACTCCATCAAAGGCATACTGTAGGCCTGGCATGTCTTGTCTACTAGCTTCAATATGAATCCGATTAAATGTGATAGGGTGAAGGCCCCAGTGCAGCAGCAACAGCACATGATGGAGACGATGATGAGGAGGAGACCATCTCTCTGGATTCCAGAAGGCATGAGGTATCATGTTAAGACTGTGAAAGTACTATTTACTCTACAATGGTGAGGAGTCCTCATCAAAATCAAAAAATCTAATTTCTTTTACAGGACCCAGATGCTATACAGTGGGAAAACCAGCCTGGCAACATAGTGCGTATTAATAAAAGGACACCACATCCTGCCAAATTCCAGCTGCGCTAATTGTATTGTGTTCACAGAGCTCACAAGCTATCAGAAAGTTGTATGGCAACCACCTCCGGCGCCAAATAGAACTGGCAGACATAGACATTCAGTACAAGAAGAAAAAGATGGAAAATCTTGCACTGGAGTCCGAAATAAAAAAGAGGACAATTAGGAAACTGGACCTTGAAATAAAAAAACTTGAGAGGGAGGTGAGATATGCCTTCAATGTACACTGTATGCTAACTGTAACACAAATGTATTAATCATTATTTTTCTTTCCTCCCCCAGCTCCAAGAAGATGACACAGCTCAAAATAAAAATTAGGTATATTCTCGTAAAGTCAAGTGAGCCATGACATATGAGCTCTTATTGTGAGCACACAGGACGGTGGCATCTTTCTAAGGTTTTTTTTATTTTCCCAGCAATCAGTACAACCAAGTCATCGTTATAAGGCATCGCCCTCTTTTGCCCACCCCCCCAGCACCAGGTGTGGCCACTAGCCTATATGAAGGCCCAAAATTGTGTGTTCCTTTCTGCTCTGACAATGGCATGCCCATTCGTGCGAGATGTGGTGGATGAAGAAGCACTTGTGCTGAGGAGAGCCTTCAGGCGAGAAAGGGTCTTCAGGGACCGGTTGGACCCACTGGCCTTCCCTGATGACCATCTATATGAAAGATACAGGTTTTCTGCAGATGGCATCAGGTATCTATGCAGACTACTGGGTCCCAGGATTAAGCACCGCACTGCACGGAGCCATGCACTGAGTGTGGAGCAAATGGTTTGTGTGGCCTTGCGCTTTTTTGCTAGTGGAGCCTTCCTGTACTCAGTGGGGGATGCAGAACAGCTGAACAAGGCCACAATTTGCCGCACAATAAGGAGTGTGTGTCTGGCTATCAAAGCATTAGCAGATGTCTTCATCTCCTTCCCTGGCCACAGAAGACTCTGTGACATCAAAGAGGAGTTCTATAGGATTGCAGGTAAGAGGATCTACAAATTACAGGACAACTGTTAACACATAGTAGGATACTCATTACTTTGTGTGACAGGTTTCCCCAATGTCATTGGTGCAGTGGACTGCACACACATAAGGATAAAAGCCCCCTCAGGTGCCCATGAGGCCGTTTTTGTGAATAGGAAATCCTTTCACAGCATTAATGTTCAGGTGAACATAACTTTTTGATATTGTCCATTGACGAACACTCTGCATTGCCAGTGATGTGCATTGATTGGTGTAATATTCCTCATCTTATGATTTCAGATGGTCTGCAATGCTGACTGTGTGATCAGCAATGTTGTGGCAAAATGGCCTGGCTCAGTCCATGACTCCAGAATCTTTCGGGCCTCTGAAATCTATCAGTGCCTATCACAAGGTAAGCCACACAACCCCTATTTATAACCATCATGGCTGTGTCAAGAATATCACTGTGTTTATGAGGTAGTAATGATGAGATTTTGTGTTGACAGGTGAATTCTCTGGTGTGTTGCTGGGAGACAGGGGGTATGGCTGCCAGCCTTTTCTCCTGACACCTTTCACAGACCCCCAGGAAGCACAGCAGGCCTACAACCATGCCCATGCCAGGACCAGGGCCAGAGTTGAAATGACCTTTGGCCTCCTGAAGGCACGCTTTCACTGCCTTCACAAATTAAGGGTCAGCCCTGTTAGGGCATGTGATATTACTGTGGCTTGTGCTGTCCTCCACAATGTGGCCTGCCTGAGGAAGGAGAGGGCCCCCAGAGTGCCACCAGCCATGGACTGGGACAATCCGGCAATCTTCCCTGATGACGACAGTGGTCGGCTGCTGAGGGACCAATATGTGTTGAATTATTTTAGTTAGTATGTGTGCTTTAAATTTTGGTTAAATATGTCCTGCGGTGGCAGAGGAATTAGGGGTTTTTTGGGTTCGTTTTTTGACGAATTTGGCCTCTTATGATGTTTGTGCGGTATACTGTGTGTAATACAAGGCTGCAGGGAGGCTACTGCATCCATTCATTTGTCTGTTCAGTTGATGTGTATGGATTTGTCCTGCATTTATTTTAGTGTGCAGACATGCAGGGTGTGTTATATACAGACCTTTGAATGTGTATGTATCATTTTGTATAATATGCTTGGATTCTGTGCTTTCCATCTTGTAGAGTCACTGTGACTTCAGTTTCGAAAGGAGCTGATGGTTTACCTGCTTTGTTTTGTCCTTATTCAATAAAGGAACATAATGTTACACATTGTGTTTTTATATTCATATGGAATGTGTATTTGTTTATATGACAGAGTACTAGGGCCACACTGAAGAAAAAGGATAAAGTCATAAATTTATGAGGCTGGTTCTTTCTGCAGAAAAGCTACATATTGTTTTTACAGTTTTGATACTTATGACAATGTGATACTTAATATTCTGGCACATCAGCATGTCTTTGTTTATGAAACCATACTGAAGTACAATTTCACGAAATGCCCCACATCTGTCATTTTAACAACTGTCCTCCTTTAAAACAACTGGTTACAATATTATGACTTGTGTTTTTTTCCCCTCTGTGGCCCTAATATTCTATCATTTTATATATAGCCTTATAGTCTATGGGAAACTGTAAATTATCTAATGATAGCAACATCATCTAAAAATCATTTTTTATCCAAAATCATTGAAATTAATGATCACAAACGTTTAAATAATAACAGTGGGTCTAGTTATATGTGATAACAATGTATAGTGAGCAGTGAAATAACTATTGGTTTCCATTTGTGGTGACTGCTGACTGACATTAGGGATGAGATTAAATAGATCCTGGAATTTAGCCTGGTCTGGAGCAGGCTAGCTCCACAGAATAAATCTCCATGGTAATTTATACCATAACATATCCTCCTGCCCCCTATCCATCTTTAGTGCAACCGGATTACGGATCAATTGAGCCAGGATCACCAAGATATCCTGGCTTAATCCCTTATCCTAGTTTTGTGCAACAGGCCCCTGGTAGAAGTTTGTCTTT